>NC_088780.1:69759655-69772655 GCF_958450345.1 Calliphora vicina
TACAGTGGTGGCCACCAATTTAAGACAAATACTTGAATTTTTATCATCAACTGAATTTTAAGTGCGATAGATCCAAAATAAAAGGACCTCTAAGGGTATGAAATTTATTATTAATGTTTCTAGTTTCTGAAAAATGTTTGCAAAAATCGGTAAAACATATATGGACAAAGATATGTGGAAATACGTTGACCCACCTCAGCGAACATCCGCTGTTAATAACATGATATGACCGAAACTAATGGAACTAAAAAATACGAAATTTGGTTCGAATAATTTTATAATAATAAAAATATAATGATAAAAATGTGAGAAAATATGTTTATTTAAAAAAAAAAAATTTGGTCAAGTTGTAGAAAAATTTTATGTGTTCATGGTGAATATGTAATGAATTGACACAGTCGAATAAAACACACTTGTGTGTTAAAACAGTTCTCATGCTTACATATTTGTGGAAATATTTGAAAAAAATAATTGACAATTACATGGAATTTAGCAAACAATTTATGTCTTAAATTCGTGGCCACCACTGTACATACATACATACATACATACATACATACATACATACATACATACATACATACATACATACATACATACATACATACATACATACATACATACATACATACATACATACATACATACATACATACATACATACATACATACATACATACATACATACATACATACATACATACATACATACATACATACATACATACATACATACATACATACATACATACATACATACATACATACATACATACATACATACATACATACATACATACATACATACATACATACATACATACATACATACATACATACATACATACATACATACATACATACATACATACATACATACATACATACATACATACATACATACATACATACATACATACATACATACATACATACATACATACATACATACATACATACATACATACATACATACATACATACATACATACATACATACATACATACATACATACATACATACATACATACATACATACATACATACATACATACATACATACATACATACATACATACATACATACATACATACATACATACATACATACATACATACATACATACATACATACATACATACATACATACATACATACATACATACATACATACATACATACATACATACATACATACATACATACATACATACATACATACATACATACATACATACATACATACATACATACATACATACATACATACATACATACATACATACATACATACATACATACATACATACATACATACATACATACATACATACATACATACATACATACATACATACATACATACATACATACATACATACATACATACATACATACATACATACATACATACATACATACATACATACATACATACATACATACATACATACATACATACATACATACATACATACATACATACATACATACATACATACATACATACATACATACATACATACATACATACATACATACATACATACATACATACATACATACATACATACATACATACATACATACATACATACATACATACATACATACATACATACATACATACATACATACATACATACATACATACATACATACATACATACATACATACATACATACATACATACATACATACATACATACATACATACATACATACATACATACATACATACATACATACATACATACATACATACATACATACATACATACATACATACATACATACATACATACATACATACATACATACATACATACATACATACATACATACATACATACATACATACATACATACATACATACATACATACATACATACATACATACATACATACATACATACATACATACATACATACATACATACATACATACATACATACATACATACATACATACATACATACATACATACATACATACATACATACATACATACATACATACATACATACATACATACATACATACATACATACATACATACATACATACATACATACATACATACATACATACATACATACATACATACATACATACATACATACATACATACATACATACATACATACATACATACATACATACATACATACATACATACATACATACATACATACATACATACATACATACATACATACATACATACATACATACATACATACATACATACATACATACATACATACATACATACATACATACATACATACATACATACATACATACATACATACATACATACATACATACATACATACATACATACATACATACATACATACATACATACATACATACATACATACATACATACATACATACATACATACATACATACATACATACATACATACATACATACATACATACATACATACATACATACATACATACATACATACATACATACATACATACATACATACATACATACATACATACATACATACATACATACATACATACATACATACATACATACATACATACATACATACATACATACATACATACATACATACATACATACATACATACATACATACATACATACATACATACATACATACATACATACATACATACATACATACATACATACATACATACATACATACATACATACATACATACATACATACATACATACATACATACATACATACATACATACATACATACATACATACATACATACATACATACATACATACATACATACATACATACATACATACATACATACATACATACATACATACATACATACATACATACATACATACATACATACATACATACATACATACATACATACATACATACATACATACATACATACATACATACATACATACATACATACATACATACATACATACATACATACATACATACATACATACATACATACATACATACATACATACATACATACATACATACATACATACATACATACATACATACATACATACATACATACATACATACATACATACATACATACATACATACATACATACATACATACATACATACATACATACATACATACATACATACATACATACATACATACATACATACATACATACATACATACATACATACATACATACATACATACATACATACATACATACATACATACATACATACATACATACATACATACATACATACATACATACATACATACATACATACATACATACATACATACATACATACATACATACATACATACATACATACATACATACATACATACATACATACATACATACATACATACATACATACATACATACATACATACATACATACATACATACATACATACATACATACATACATACATACATACATACATACATACATACATACATACATACATACATACATACATACATACATACATACATACATACATACATACATACATACATACATACATACATACATACATACATACATACATACATACATACATACATACATACATACATACATACATACATACATACATACATACATACATACATACATACATACATACATACATACATACATACATACATACATACATACATACATACATACATACATACATACATACATACATACATACATACATACATACATACATACATACATACATACATACATACATACATACATACATACATACATACATACATACATACATACATACATACATACATACATACATACATACATACATACATACATACATACATACATACATACATACATACATACATACATACATACATACATACATACATACATACATACATACATACATACATACATACATACATACATACATACATACATACATACATACATACATACATACATACATACATACATACATACATACATACATACATACATACATACATACATACATACATACATACATACATACATACATACATACATACATACATACATACATACATACATACATACATACATACATACATACATACATACATACATACATACATACATACATACATACATACATACATACATACATACATACATACATACATACATACATACATACATACATACATACATACATACATACATACATACATACATACATACATACATACATACATACATACATACATACATACATACATACATACATACATACATACATACATACATACATACATACATACATACATACATACATACATACATACATACATACATACATACATACATACATACATACATACATACATACATACATACATACATACATACATACATACATACATACATACATACATACATACATACATACATACATACATACATACATACATACATACATACATACATACATACATACATACATACATACATACATACATACCTACATACATACATACATACATACATACATACATACATACATACATACATACATACATACATACATACATACATACATACATACATACATACATACATACATACATACATACATACATACATACATACATACATACATACATACATACATACATACATACATACATACATACATACATACATACATACATACATACATACATACATACATACATACATACATACATACATACATACATACATACATACATACATACATACATACATACATACATACATACATACATACATACATACATACATACATACATACATACATACATACATACATACATACATACATACATACATACATACATACATACATACATACATACATACATACATACATACATACATACATACATACATACATACATACATACATACATACATACATACATACATACATACATACATACATACATACATACATACATACATACATACATACATACATACATACATACATACATACATACATACATACATACATACATACATACATACATACATACATACATACATACATACATACATACATACATACATACATACATACATACATACATACATACATACATACATACATACATACATACATACATACATACATACATACATACATACATACATACATACATACATACATACATACATACATACATACATACATACATACATACATACATACATACATACATACATACATACATACATACATACATACATACATACATACATACATACATACATACATACATACATACATACATACATACATACATACATACATACATACATACATACATACATACATACATACATACATACATACATACATACATACATACATACATACATACATACATACATACATACATACATACATACATACATACATACATACATACATACATACATACATACATACATACATACATACATACATACATACATACATACATACATACATACATACATACATACATACATACATACATACATACATACATACATACATACATACATACATACATACATACATACATACATACATACATACATACATACATACATACATACATACATACATACATACATACATACATACATACATACATACATACATACATACATACATACATACATACATACATACATACATACATACATACATACATACATACATACATACATACATACATACATACATACATACATACATACATACATACATACATACATACATACATACATACATACATACATACATACATACATACATACATACATACATACATACATACATACATACATACATACATACATACATACATACATACATACATACATACATACATACATACATACATACATACATACATACATACATACATACATACATACATACATACATACATACATACATACATACATACATACATACATACATACATACATACATACATACATACATACATACATACATACATACATACATACATACATACATACATACATACATACATACATACATACATACATACATACATACATACATACATACATACATACATACATACATACATACATACATACATACATACATACATACATACATACATACATACATACATACATACATACATACATACATACATACATACATACATACATACATACATACATACATACATACATACATACATACATACATACATACATACATACATACATACATACATACATACATACATACATACATACATACATACATACATACATACATACATACATACATACATACATACATACATACATACATACATACATACATACATACATACATACATACATACATACATACATACATACATACATACATACATACATACATACATACATACATACATACATACATACATACATACATACATACATACATACATACATACATACATACATACATACATACATACATACATACATACATACATACATACATACATACATACATACATACATACATACATACATACATACATACATACATACATACATACATACATACATACATACATACATACATACATACATACATACATACATACATACATACATACATACATACATACATACATACATACATACATACATACATACATACATACATACATACATACATACATACATACATACATACATACATACATACATACATACATACATACATACATACATACATACATACATACATACATACATACATACATACATACATACATACATACATACATACATACATACATACATACATACATACATACATACATACATACATACATACATACATACATACATACATACATACATACATACATACATACATACATACATACATACATACATACATACATACATACATACATACATACATACATACATACATACATACATACATACATACATACATACATACATACATACATACATACATACATACATACATACATACATACATACATACATACATACATACATACATACATACATACATACATACATACATACATACATACATACATACATACATACATACATACATACATACATACATACATACATACATACATACATACATACATACATACATACATACATACATACATACATACATACATACATACATACATACATACATACATACATACATACATACATACATACATACATACATACATACATACATACATACATACATACATACATACATACATACATACATACATACATACATACATACATACATACATACATACATACATACATACATACATACATACATACATACATACATACATACATACATACATACATACATACATACATACATACATACATACATACATACATACATACATACATACATACATACATACATACATACATACATACATACATACATACATACATACATACATACATACATACATACATACATACATACATACATACATACATACATACATACATACATACATACATACATACATACATACATACATACATACATACATACATACATACATACATACATACATACATACATACATACATACATACATACATACATACATACATACATACATACATACATACATACATACATACATACATACATACATACATACATACATACATACATACATACATACATACATACATACATACATACATACATACATACATACATACATACATACATACATACATACATACATACATACATACATACATACATACATACATACATACATACATACATACATACATACATACATACATACATACATACATACATACATACATACATACATACATACATACATACATACATACATACATACATACATACATACATACATACATACATACATACATACATACATACATACATACATACATACATACATACATACATACATACATACATACATACATACATACATACATACATACATACATACATACATACATACATACATACATACATACATACATACATACATACATACATACATACATACATACATACATACATACATACATACATACATACATACATACATACATACATACATACATACATACATACATACATACATACATACATACATACATACATACATACATACATACATACATACATACATACATACATACATACATACATACATACATACATACATACATACATACATACATACATACATACATACATACATACATACATACATACATACATACATACATACATACATACATACATACATACATACATACATACATACATACATACATACATACATACATACATACATACATACATACATACATACATACATACATACATACATACATACATACATACATACATACATACATACATACATACATACATACATACATACATACATACATACATACATACATACATACATACATACATACATACATACATACATACATACATACATACATACATACATACATACATACATACATACATACATACATACATACATACATACATACATACATACATACATACATACATACATACATACATACATACATACATACATACATACATACATACATACATACATACATACATACATACATACATACATACATACATACATACATACATACATACATACATACATACATACATACATACATACATACATACATACATACATACATACATACATACATACATACATACATACATACATACATACATACATACATACATACATACATACATACATACATACATACATACATACATACATACATACATACATACATACATACATACATACATACATACATACATACATACATACATACATACATACATACATACATACATACATACATACATACATACATACATACATACATACATACATACATACATACATACATACATACATACATACATACATACATACATACATACATACATACATACATACATACATACATACATACATACATACATACATACATACATACATACATACATACATACATACATACATACATACATACATACATACATACATACATACATACATACATACATACATACATACATACATACATACATACATACATACATACATACATACATACATACATACATACATACATACATACATACATACATACATACATACATACATACATACATACATACATACATACATACATACATACATACATACATACATACATACATACATACATACATACATACATACATACATACATACATACATACATACATACATACATACATACATACATACATACATACATACATACATACATACATACATACATACATACATACATACATACATACATACATACATACATACATACATACATACATACATACATACATACATACATACATACATACATACATACATACATACATACATACATACATACATACATACATACATACATACATACATACATACATACATACATACATACATACATACATACATACATACATACATACATACATACATACATACATACATACATACATACATACATACATACATACATACATACATACATACATACATACATACATACATACATACATACATACATACATACATACATACATACATACATACATACATACATACATACATACATACATACATACATACATACATACATACATACATACATACATACATACATACATACATACATACATACATACATACATACATACATACATACATACATACATACATACATACATACATACATACATACATACATACATACATACATACATACATACATACATACATACATACATACATACATACATACATACATACATACATACATACATACATACATACATACATACATACATACATACATACATACATACATACATACATACATACATACATACATACATACATACATACATACATACATACATACATACATACATACATACATACATACATACATACATACATACATACATACATACATACATACATACATACATACATACATACATACATACATACATACATACATACATACATACATACATACATACATACATACATACATACATACATACATACATACATACATACATACATACATACATACATACATACATACATACATACATACATACATACATACATACATACATACATACATACATACATACATACATACATACATACATACATACATACATACATACATACATACATACATACATACATACATACATACATACATACATACATACATACATACATACATACATACATACATACATACATACATACATACATACATACATACATACATACATACATACATACATACATACATACATACATACATACATACATACATACATACATACATACATACATACATACATACATACATACATACATACATACATACATACATACATACATACATACATACATACATACATACATACATACATACATACATACATACATACATACATACATACATACATACATACATACATACATACATACATACATACATACATACATACATACATACATACATACATACATACATACATACATACATACATACATACATACATACATACATACATACATACATACATACATACATACATACATACATACATACATACATACATACATACATACATACATACATACATACATACATACATACATACATACATACATACATACATACATACATACATACATACATACATACATACATACATACATACATACATACATACATACATACATACATACATACATACATACATACATACATACATACATACATACATACATACATACATACATACATACATACATACATACATACATACATACATACATACATACATACATACATACATACATACATACATACATACATACATACATACATACATACATACATACATACATACATACATACATACATACATACATACATACATACATACATACATACATACATACATACATACATACATACATACATACATACATACATACATACATACATACATACATACATACATACATACATACATACATACATACATACATACATACATACATACATACATACATACATACATACATACATACATACATACATACATACATACATACATACATACATACATACATACATACATACATACATACATACATACATACATACATACATACATACATACATACATACATACATACATACATACATACATACATACATACATACATACATACATACATACATACATACATACATACATACATACATACATACATACATACATACATACATACATACATACATACATACATACATACATACATACATACATACATACATACATACATACATACATACATACATACATACATACATACATACATACATACATACATACATACATACATACATACATACATACATACATACATACATACATACATACATACATACATACATACATACATACATACATACATACATACATACATACATACATACATACATACATACATACATACATACATACATACATACATACATACATACATACATACATACATACATACATACATACATACATACATACATACATACATACATACATACATACATACATACATACATACATACATACATACATACATACATACATACATACATACATACATACATACATACATACATACATACATACATACATACATACATACATACATACATACATACATACATACATACATACATACATACATACATACATACATACATACATACATACATACATACATACATACATACATACATACATACATACATACATACATACATACATACATACATACATACATACATACATACATACATACATACATACATACATACATACATACATACATACATACATACATGCATGATAGGGCCGAGCTCTAGGCTACTATCGGGGTCAGCGGGTGGCGGATAGCTGAACGGCCTACAGATATGTAGGTCAGCTGCGATTAATAAGCAGTCCCCGACCGGGAGCGGCAGACTCAGAGGGCGTACTACAAAAAGGTACATGTGCCCAAAGACGAATCTGCGACAATGGCGAATGGATGCCGCCATCTAAATAGGTACCCATCCACAGGGACGGCCTCAAGAGAGGAGAAGCTTGGAGAGTGATGCCTCCGTGGATTCCCAATCAAAAAAAATCCAGAAGCGTCTGACCCACATTGGGCGGCTACCTGGTCTGCGTCTGACCCCAGGAGGGGCGGCAGTTCTCGCAACGATACGTCTCTACGGCATTAAGATCGAGCCCAGTAAGATCTTAATTATGGTATTCCTGGAAAACGATTTGGATTTGATGAACCCTGGGCCGAC
Source organism: Calliphora vicina (assembly GCF_958450345.1). Lineage (NCBI taxonomy): Eukaryota > Metazoa > Arthropoda > Insecta > Diptera > Calliphoridae > Calliphora > Calliphora vicina. The sequence continues at coordinate 69,772,246 of NC_088780.1, forward strand.
GGTATATGGTATTCTATAACCTGTGTACGTGGAGGTGAAACTCTTCGGAAATGGCTTATAGGCTAATGCCATAACCGCCTCCTCCTCCTAAAACCTGGCAAGTCTCAAGGTGCGCTCAAAGTTCGTCGCCGTTTAGTTGGTGGTGTAGGATCGGATGGTATTTCCCGACTAACGCGGATCTGGCACTGGCTTGGGACCCCATAAGGGCCTCAAGTCAACCCACTGCATGGCCTCCCTGCAAGCATAGATAACCATGGGATTATAACGCGACTACACATCGAATGGAGATAGCGGCCTTGAGTTTGGATCAACAGCATGGAAGAAACCCCCCTTATTTATAACGACAAAGAGATGATGGAAGGAAGTAGAGGAAATAAACTGGATGAATTTGCTAGGGCTGAATCCCCATT
>NC_088780.1:70117855-70123424 GCF_958450345.1 Calliphora vicina
ATACATACATACATACATACATACATACATACATACATACATACATACATACATACATACATACATACATACATACATACATACATACATACATACATACATACATACATACATACATACATACATACATACATACATACATACATACATACATACATACATACATACATACATACATACATACATACATACATACATACATACATACATACATACATACATACATACATACATACATACATACATACATACATACATACATACATACATACATACATACATACATACATACATACATACATACATACATACATACATACATACATACATACATACATACATACATACATACATACATACATACATACATACATACATACATACATACATACATACATACATACATACATACATACATACATACATACATACATACATACATACATACATACATACATACATACATACATACATACATACATACATACATACATACATACATACATACATACATACATACATACATACATACATACATACATACATACATACATACATACATACATACATACATACATACATACATACATACATACATACATACATACATACATACATACATACATACATACATACATACATACATACATACATACATACATACATACATACATACATACATACATACATACATACATACATACATACATACATACATACATACATACATACATACATACATACATACATACATACATACATACATACATACATACATACATACATACATACATACATACATACATACATACATACATACATACATACATACATACATACATACATACATACATACATACATACATACATACATACATACATACATACATACATACATACATACATACATACATACATACATACATACATACATACATACATACATACATACATACATACATACATACATACATACATACATACATACATACATACATACATACATACATACATACATACATACATACATACATACATACATACATACATACATACATACATACATACATACATACATACATACATACATACATACATACATACATACATACATACATACATACATACATACATACATACATACATACATACATACATACATACATACATATGTACATACATAACAATATGAGTGAGATAAGAGAGGAAAATCCTTTCCAAAAAAGTGGTAGGATACGAAGATCACCAGCTAAGAGTGATGTTTCCCAATCGTACAACGCAGGAAATACAACATTCGAAGATAGACATCTTGAACATCTTAAGATGGAAGAAGAAACAGCGTTCGTTGACCTTGGTAACAAACTGAGTGCAATGCACACCATAATATGAGAGGCTAGGAACATTCATAAGCCTATAAGAGACAACCTCCTGCAGGCTGTTGCATTATATCAACAGCTTCGAGAGTATAGAGAGGCAATCGCCCTGAATCTCATTCTGGATACACCACAGGGAACACCGGAAGTTGTAAAAATCAATAAAGGGACACAAACTGAGAAGGAAACCACTAAAGACGTTACTAAGAGAGCAGCCGCCTTCACACCAGAGAAAAATAAACCTACTAAAAAGATTCGCACATCACAACCAGAAGAAGTAGGTGTAGATGCTGAAAACGACAAGCAGTGGTCCGTAGTAGAAGGAAAGAAAAGGAATCGAAGCACCAAGAAGAGAAGCAGTAAGAACGTGATTAGAAATAAAGGTGAAACAATAACAATTAAGGCTGACGGTTCAAGCTATGCTGATATATTGAAGGAAATGAAGATTGCCATTAAACCTGAGGAAATTGGAGTTGGTATAAGGAAGATACGAAAAACCATGGATGGAAACGTTCTAATAGAGATGACGAAAGGAGAAGGACAAGCGAAGAAACTGGAGGGTGCTATAAAGGGATCCTTTGGGGACAATGTTCAAGTACAAACAAATCTAGAGAAATTTCTTCTTGATATTAGAGATATGGAAGAAACTACCGATGAAGGGGAAGTAATTAATGCCATTATTCAGGCCTCCAGTGAAGCAGATAGTACCAGGATCAAAGTACGTAACATGCGAGACTACTATGGTGGTACGAAACAGGCACTCGTAGAAGTACCCGGAAACATTGCTGCTACTATTCTAGGGAGAGGTAAAATTAAGGTCGGACTAGTATTATGTCGAGTAAGAAGGAAAACATTTGTCAAACGGTGCTTCAGGTGCCTAGAGCAAGGACACCTTGCTCGGTCTTGCCAAGGAAGAGATCGTAGCCAAACCTGTATGAGATGCGGTATAGATGGACATAAGGCAAATACATGTAGAAACGAACCGAGGTGTGTAATCTGTCTAGAGGCTGGCCGACAAGATATAAACCACTATATTGGTACTGGCAATCTGTGCAATTATAAAAAATGAGCGTTAAGATACTCCAGATAAATCTAGGGAGAGGTCGGGAAGCCCAACAGCTGATGATAAATAGCGTAATGGAGAAGAAAGTAGATATAGCACTAATAAGTGAGCAATATGCTAGAATTGAAGGCAGCGCTTGGTATCAAGATGCTCTGGGCAAATCATCTGTGTATATACGTGACCCATTGATTACAATAGATAGAATTGAAGAAGGCAATGAAAATTTTGTAGTCTTGCACACCAGCAGGGTACGAATATATAGTTGCTACTATTCACCAAACATGGAGATAACAGAATTTCAAAATAAAATTGATAAACTCGAGCAAAACGTGAGGAACGGAACTTCTCCAGTGCTAATAGGAGGAGACTTTAATAGTAAGTCGTTTGAATGGCTCTCAGGAAGAACAGATAAAAGAGGAATAGCAGTAAGTGAAATGATTGCATCTCTGGGTCTGGTTGTTTTGAACAGGGGAAGGTCTCCAACTTTCAGGAGAAGAGACTCTAGTTCAATTATAGACATAACTTTTGCGTCACCGTCTATAGCAAACAAGACACTGAAATGGGATGTTCTAGAAGACGAAACACTGAGTGACCACCAATATATCCAGATGGAAATGGATCTGTCATTCAAAAATGCCACAGCGAACCCCACTCGAACTAAATGGAATACACGAAAGATAGATAAGGAAAACTGCGTTGAAAAGCTGATGGATATCAAATCCAGAACACAGCCTAGTGACAACTTAAATGTAGATATCGCTGCCGGACGACTTACCGACATCCTCACAGAGATATGTAATGCTGGAATGAAAAAGAATAAAATAGTTGGTCGAGTTCGAAAACATGCCTACTGGTGGAATCAAGAAATCGCATGTTTCAGAAGAGAATGTCACAAGGCAAAACGAGTAGCTACACGAAGGAAAGGTGATCCAGTAACAATGGAATTGTATAGAAGAGCTAGGAAAAATCTCAGAGTTGCTATCAGAAACTCTAAGAAAAAGGCTTGGGACTCACTATGCGAGGAAGTAAATAAAGACCCATGGGGCCTTCCGTATCGAATAATAATGAAGAAGACGGGAAACAGATGCAAAATACCTGGTATAACAGATCCAAGTTGGGCATACACTATAGTGAGCACACTTTTCCCCCAAACGGAAAGAACCAGGAGGAACTTACCTACATTGCAATGCGCAAATAACTACGATCTTTTCTCTCGCAATGAAATAATTGATACATGCCACACTTTGAAGAAATGCAAAGCACCAGGACCAGATGGGATCCCAAATGAAATCATAGCTATAGTCTGTGAGCACTGGCCGGATATATTTATGGATACATTTAACATTTGTCTCAAAGAAGGAGTTTTTCCAAAACTTTGGAAAAAACAATATCTTGTGCTGTTGCGCAAAGGCAACAAACCATTAGAAAATCCATCTTCATACAGACCCCTATGCCTTTTGGACACTTGTGGAAAGTTTTTGGAGAAATTGATATTAAATAGACTTGTGATGGAAATAAACGAAAAAGGAGGTTTCTCACATATGCAGTTTGGATTCGTGAAAGGTAAATCCACTGTAGGAGCCATCCGTGAGGTGGTAAATACTGCAAAGGAAGCTTTTGAGCACTTGCGATTTTGCTCCATCGTCACCCTGGACATCAAGAACGCATTCAACTCTGCAAACTGGAATGTAATTCGACAAACAATGCGAGAGCGAAATTTCTCAGAATATTTGGTAAAAATGGTTGATAATTATCTGGAAGATAGAATCCTTGAATATGATACTGAAGATGGAATAAAAAGCTACGAAGTGACAGCTGGCGTCCCCCAAGGTTCCATACTGGGTCCTTTTCTATGGAATCTAATGTACGACGGATTGTTGAAACTGAATCTACCAAATGGATCACGACTAGTTGGATATGCAGATGACGTAGCCCTAGTAGTAGATCAACCTTCTGTACCCTTGATCGAAATAGTAACAAACGACTGCTTAGGAAGAGTTAATATGTGGTTAAGAACAAAAAATTTAACACTTGCCGCGAACAAAACTGAGGCGATTCTTGTGACCAAACGAAGATCTTTTGAATACCCGAAACTGAGAGTGGATGGATATCAGATTACTATGAGTAGGACTTTGAAATACCTGGGTGTAATCCTAGACAGCAGACTATCTTTTGAGCCACATATAAGAATGGTAACTGAGAAAGCCTTAGGAACTGCATCAAAACTGTCAAGAATAATGCCAAATATTAAAGGCCCAGGACAAACTACCAGACGACTAATTGCTACAGTAGCATATTCACAGGTTCTATATGCAGCTCCTGTTATGAGTGCGACTGTCTCAAGTAGCAAAAAACTCAGAACCATCCTAGAAAAGGTGCACAGGACATGCACAATACGAGTAACATCAGCATACCGAACCATATCTACTGCAGCTGTGTCCGTTCTCGCTGGTGTGCCACCGATTGATCTGCTACTAAATGAAAGGAAGGAAATATACGATGAACGAGTGTCTGTCACACAAACCGTCGGTAACCATAGGAGCGAAATAATCCGTATAAAAAAGGCTGCAAGAGAAAATCTTCTCGAAACGTGGCAAAGACAATGGGATGAAACAAATAAAGGAAGATGGACCCACGTTCTCATTCCCAATGTAAAAATTTGGATGAACAGGAAGCATGGGGAACTAAATTTTTACCTGACGCAAATATTCAGTGGACATGGCAACTTTGGTAGCTACCTGCAAAGATTCCGGATAAGACAATCCGCAATATGCGAAATCTGTAACGAATGCGAGGATAACATCGAACACACAGCTCTGAAATGCATCTCCTGGAGCAGCAGGCGGAACATCCTACCTGGTATGTTTGAGAACATGACCATAGCACAAATGATAGACTTAATGTTAACAAGAAGAGGGAATTGGTGCAAATACTCCCACTTTATTGAGGAAATTATGATTGAGAAGACTAAATGCCAACAAATACAAGTGCCGAACCCCTAATCGCATACAAATGTATGTGGACGGGGGACTAGGAAAACGATGATGACTGCGGTGCAGTAAATGAACACCATCCCGAAGTAATGCGGGAGCGGTCCCGGGGTGGTGGTTCCAGTGTAGGACCACTAGATGAT